>NW_026288127.1:0-3074 GCF_023373465.1 Oncorhynchus keta
CAGATGTCTCCTCAAAGCCATCATTTCCCTCCTTCTCCCATCTTTCTTTCCCTCTGTCCCCAGATGTCTCCCCAAAGCCATCATTTCCCATCTTTCTTTCCTTCTGTACCCCAGATGTCTCCCCAAAGCCATCATTTCCCTCCTTCTCCCATCTTTCTTTCCCTCTGTCCCCCAGATGTCTCCCCAAGCCATCATTTCCCATCTTTCTTTCCTTCTGTCCCCCAGATGTCTCCCCAAGCCATCATTTCCCTCCCTCTCCCATCTTTCTTTCCCTCTGTCCCCCAGATGTCTCAGCCAAGCTATCATTTCCCTCCTTCTCCCATCTTTCTTTCCTCTGTCCCCCAGATGTCTCGCCAAGCTATCATTTCCCTCCTTCTCCATCTTTCTTTCCCTCTGTCCCCCAGATGTCTCCTCAAAGCCATCATTTCCCTCCTTCTCCCATCTTTCTTTCCCTCTGTCCCCCAGATGTCTCCCAAAGCCATCATTTCCCATCTTTCTTTCCTTCTGTCCCCCAGATGTCTCCCCAAAGCCATCATTTCCCTCCTTCTCCCATCTTTCTTTCCTCTGTCCCCCAGATGTCTCCCCAAAGCCATCATTTCCCTCCTTCTCCCATCTTTCTTTCCTCTGTCCCCCAGATGTCTCTCAAAGCCATCATTTACCTCCTTCTCCCATCTTTCTTTCCCTCTGTCCCCCAGATGTCTCCTCAAAGCCATCATTTCCCTCCTTCTCCCATCTTTCTTTCCTCTGTCCCCCAGATGTCTCGCCAAAGCTATCATTTCCCTCCTTCTCCCATCTTTCTTTCCCTCTGTCCCCAGATGTCTCGCCAAAGCTATCATTTCCCTCCTTCTCCCATCTTCTTTCCTCTGTCCCCCAGATGTCTCCTCAAAGCCATCATTTCCCTCCTTCTCCCATCTTTCTTTCCCTCTGTCCCCCAGATGTCTCCTCAAAGCCATCATTTCCCTCCTTCTCCATCTTTCTTTCCCTCTGTCCCCCAGATGTCTCCCCAAAGCCATCATTTCCCTCCTTCTCCCATCTTTCTTTCCCTCTGTCCCCCAGATGTCTCCCCAAAGCCATCATTTCCCTCCTTCTCCCATCTTTCTTTCCCTCTGTCCCCCAGATGTCTCCCCAAAGCCATCATTTCCCTCCTTCTCCCATCTTTCTTTCCTCTGTCCCCCAGATGTCTCCCCAAAGCCATCATTTCCCTCCTTCTCCCATCTTTCTTTCCCTCTGTCCCCCAGATGTCTCCCCAAAGCCATCATTTCCCTCCTTCTCCCATCTTTCTTTCCTCTGTCCCCAGATGTCTCCTCAAAGCCATCATTTCCTCCTTCTCCCATCTTTCTTTCCCTGTCCCCCAGATGTCTCCCCAAAGCCATCATTTCCCTCCTTCTCCCATCTTTCTTTCCCTCTGTCCCCCAGATGTCTCGCTCAAAGCTATCATTTACCTCCTTCTCCCATCTTTCTTTCCCTCTGTCCCCCAGATGTCTCGCCAAAGCTATCATTTCCCTCCTTCTCCCATCTTTCTTTCCCTGTCCCCCAGATGTCTCCTCAAAGCCATCATTTCCCTCCTTCTCCCATCTTTCTTTCCCTCTGTCCCCAGATGTCTCCCCAAAGCCATCATTTCCCATCTTTCTTTCCTTCTGTACCCCAGATGTCTCCCCAAAGCCATCATTTCCCTCCTTCTCCATCTTTCTTTCCCTCTGTCCCCAGATGTCTCCCCAAAGCCATCATTTCCCATCTTTCTTTCCTTCTGTCCCCCAGATGTCTCCCCAAAGCCATCATTTCCTCCCTCTCCCATCTTCCTTTCCCTCTGTCCCCAGATGTCTCTCCAAGCTATCATTTCCTCCTTCTCCCATCTTTCTTCCCTCTGTCCCCCAGATGTCTCCCCAAAGCCATCATTTCCCTCCTTCTCCCATCTTTCTTTCCCTCTGTCCCCAGATGTCTCGCCAAAGCCATCATTTCCCTCCTTCTCCCATCTTTCTTTCCCTCTGTCCCCCAGATGTATCATCGGATGTCATAATTGATCGTTTTCATCGGCTATCCCGTCAACAACCATCTCGATGCGGATAATACGAAGCCGTCGTTTCATCATTCTCCCCGTCAACAATCTGTCCCCCAGATGCTCACAAATAATCGTTTCCTCCTTCTCCCATCTTTCTTTCCCTGTCCCTCAGATGTCTCTCAAAGCCATCATTTCCCTCCTTCTCCATCTTTCTTTCCCTCTGTCCCCCAGATGTCTCGCCCAAGCTATCATTTCCCTCCTTCTCCCATCTTTCTTTCCTGTCCCCCAGATGTCTCCTCAAGCCATCATTTCCCTCCTTCTATCCCATCTTTCTTTCCCTCTGTCCCCCAGATGTCTCGCCAAAGCTATCATTTCCCTCCTTCTCCCATCTTTCTTTCCCTCTGTCCCCAGATGTCTCGCCAAAGCTATCATTTCCCTCCTTCTCCCATCTTTCTTTCCCTCTGTCCCCAGATGTCTCGCCAAAGCTATCATTTCCCTCCTTCTCCCATCTTTCTTTCCCTCTGTCCCCCAGATGTCTCGCCAAAGCTATCATTTCCCTCCTTCTCCCATCTTTCTTTCCCTCTGTCCCCCAGATGTCTCGCCAAAGCTATCATTTCCCTCCTTCTCCCATCTTTCTTTCCCTCTGTCCCCCAGATGTCTCGCCAAAGCTATCATTTCCCTCCTTCTCCCATCTTTCTTTCCCTCTGTCCCCCAGATGTCTCCCCAAAGCCATCATTTCCCTCCTTCTCCCATCTTTCTTTCCCTCTGTCCCCCAGATGTCTCGCCAAAGCTATCATTTCCCTCCTTCTCCCATCTTTCTTTCCCTCTGTCCCCCAGATGTCTCGCCAAAGCTATCATTTCCCTCCTTCTCCCATCTTTCTTTCCCTCTGTCCCCAGATGTCTCCTCAAAGCCATCATTTCCCTCCTTCTCCCATCTTTCTTTCCCTCTGTCCCCAGATGTCTCCCCAAAGCTATCATTTCCCTCCTTCTCCCATCTTTCTTTCCCTCTGTCCCCCAGATGTCTCCCCAAAGCCATCATTTCCCTCCTTCTCCATCTTTCTTTCCCTCTGTCCCC
>NW_026288128.1:0-14217 GCF_023373465.1 Oncorhynchus keta
CAGAAACGTCGAAGGTGCAGATGCAGGAGGAGAAAGATGGTGGATGATGTAGAGAGGTCACACAGATGATAGAGAGAGAATCACTATATATAAAGTGGCATACTTTTGGCCGCCATTAACTGTACAGGGTGGAGAGAAATAATAGGCGCTGTAGTAAATAGTCTGACTTTATCACTATATAATTTTTTGACTGAAAATGGTAAAGATGTGTGTTGATATTAAATACCTTATGACCTTACAAATAGCCTGATTTGCATTCCAGAAGTAAATACTGTACACTGTAAATTATTCTGCTTATGTAATTGTAGGCATTTGCTAGTTCTTAAACTCGTTCTCACAGTGATGAAATCATGAACAGAATTTGAAAAGCCAAAATTTGGAAACAAATGAAAGTCCAATAGGGAGAGAGAGAGACAACGAGCAAAAGAGCAAGTTCAAGTCAGCCAGCCAATGACACCAATATCCATGTGTCTGGCGTTAATGATCAACTGTAGCCCTATTCACTCCCAGTATTTACAAAGCTTCTCAGATAAAAGTACTGAGCAGGGGTTGATTTTCCCTCTTAGATCATAGCGATAAGATTACTAAGGAAACGCTGAGAGCTACTCCACTCTCCCGAGGATAATGAAAATGATGATGAAGGACGGCTACTGGCTGGCTGGTCTTGCTGGGCTACGTGTCTGGCTCAAGAAGAGGGAGGTCTTGGGTTCTGTGGTAAATATCTACACTGAACTGAAGGAGCTTAGGTCTTTGGTGGGAGAGCTGAGTACTAAGCTCCATACAGCAGAGGCAGACCTGAAAGAGCAGAGAGCTATGGTGGATAAGCTGAATAAAGAGAGAGAAGGTACAGTAAATTGTAAATATCAATGAATGAGTATTTATAAGCAGACATTTCTAAAGCATTTATAAACATGTACTCAATCAAATCAATCCAATTTATTTCTAAAGCCTTTTTGCATCAGCAGATGTCATCAAAGTGCAATACAGAAACCCAGCCTAAAAATCCCTAGAAAAGGCAGGAATTTAGGATGAAACCTAGAGCTCTGAGGAGTGGCAGTCCTCTTCTGGCTGTGCCGGGTGGAGATTATGAGAGTACATGGCCTTTTAAGGCCAGATTGTTCTTCAAGATGTTCATAGATGACCAGCAGGGTCAAATAATTATCAGTGGTTGTAGAGGGTGCAACATTTCCGTACCTCAGAGTAAATGTCAGTTGGCTTTTCATAGCCGAGCATTCTGATGTCGAGACAGCGGGTGCTGTAGAGAGCGAGAGAGTTGCAAACAGCACGTCAGGTGAAAAGGTCAGGGTTCCCTAGCAGCATGCAGAACAGTTGAAACTGGAGCAGCAGCACAACCAAGTGGACTGGGGACAGCCAGGAGTCATCAGGCCATGTAGTCCGGACATGATCCTAGGGCTCAGGTCCTCAGGATTAGCTTATTATCATGAAAATGCATATAAAGTGTTACCCAATACTTTACAGGTCAACGTATATAAATGTATATAAGTGTATATAAATGTATATAAGTGTATATAAATGTGTATATAAAGTGTTACCCAATGCTTAACAGGTCAATAATGCTCACAAATAAGAAAGTCCTCTTCTTGCTCCTCCCCTTACTCCTTTTTCTACCAATGTGCAGTTTGTTTTGCATCGGGTGGGCGGAGTTTGCTCATTTTAGACCATTCCATTAGTCCTAAAGTGAAATCTCCACCCACCTGGGGCATCAGGCCATGCAAAACGAACTTGCCCGTTGTTAGAGATGATGATGTTCTCATTGCTGTGTTGTTGTTGATTGATGTTGTTGTTGTTGTTGCTACTATCTTTGCTGGCAGAGCAACCCAAGGTAGCCTTCTCAGCAGCCTTGCTGTCGCCTGAAAGTAAACACCATGGGCCCATCGACGCAGAGACTAACCTCATTTTCGGAAAGGTCCTGACCAACATTGGCAGTGCATACAACCCAATCACAGGTCTCGCACTGAACATACTGTATCTACATCATTATGTTTAACAGGGGTGGTCAAAAAGGGCCAATGAGGTGCAGGTCATTTTCCCCAGCCAGTCATGACACATCTCATTCAACTAATCAATTATTTTCAATAAATACTTTTGATTTGTTGAATCGGGTGTGTTACTGCTTGGCTAGAACAAAAGCCTGCACCATTAGGGTTCCTTTGTGCGTACGACTGGTCCACCTGATTTAAGCCTCTAGTAGCAATGGCTAAATGCTACCACTATTTATCGACTCCTTCTATGCCTCAGGTGTCTTCACAGCGCCAGTGAGAGGGTCTACTACTTCAGATTTTCTGGAAATGGCTTTGCAGGCCATGACATGGGTCTGAGCATATTCAAGGATGGCCAAAGGATGATGTCTGTGTACGAATACCAATCCAGTGGAGAACAGAATGACCATGCGTCCAATGGAGTCACACTGCAGTTGGAGAAGGGCGAAGGGGTCTACATGAGCCTGTGGATCAACACATGGGTCTTCATCGATGGGCGATATGACTACTGCTCCTTCAGTGGCTTCCTGCTCTTTCCTATGTGAAGCAGACAGCACAATGTCACATTTTCCTCTATCATGAGATAAAACCCGATGCAGAAAATATATATATATATATTTTCCTCTATCATGAGATAAAACCCGATGCAGAAAAAAAAAATATATATATATATATCCTGTTTTGAAGATGTTTATATCGGTCTGATAATACAGGACTAGTAAAGACGCAATCGTCCCACCTGGCCAATAGCCAGGGAAAATGCAGAGCGCCAAATTCAAATAAAATACTATAAAAAACAAACTTTCATGAAATCACACATGTAAGATACCAAATTAAAGCTACACGTGTTATGAATCCAGCCAACATGTCACATTTCAAAAAGGCTTTTCTGAGAAAGCAAACAATGCTATTATCTGAGGGTAGCACCTCAGTCAGTATACAAAGTGAGAGAACATATTTCAACCCTGCAGGTGCGACACAAAAAGCAGAAATAAAAATATAAATCATGCCTTACCTTTGACGAGCTTCTTTTGTTGGCACTCCAATATGTCCCATAAACATCACAAATGGTCCTTTTGTTAAGTCCGTCCATATATATCCAAAATGTCAATTTATTTGGCGCATTTGATCCAGGAAAACACTTGAGCAACGTCACTACAAAATATCTCAAAAGTTACCTGTAAACTTTGCCCAAACATTTCAAACTACTTTTGTAATACAACTTTAGGTATTTTTTAAAGTAAATAATCGATAAAATTGAAGACGGGATGATCTGTGTTTAATACAAAAAGAAAACAAACTGACGCTACTTTTCTAGTCACGCACATCTATCAAACAGTACACTTCAAGTGACCCTCATTCAAGATGGCCGTGCTTCTTCATTACACAAAGGAAAAACCTCAACCAATTTCTAAAGACAGGTGACATCCAGTGGAAGCGGTAGGAACTGCAAGCAAGTCCCTTAGAAATCTGGTTTCCCAATAAACACTCAATGAAAAGAGAGTGACCTCAACAAAACAAATCTGAATGGTTTGTCCACGGGGTTACGCATGCTACATAAGTTTTGTTATACTCACAGACATGATTCAAACAGTTTTAGAAACTTCAGTGTTTTCTATCCAAATATACTAATAGTATGCATATACACTGCTCCAAAAAATAAAGGGAACACTAAAATAACACATCCTAGATCTGAATGAATGAAATATTCTTATTAAATACTTTTTTCTATACATAGTTGAATGTGCTGACAACAAAATCACACAGAAATTATCAATGGAAATCAAATTTATCAACCCGTGGAGGTCTGGATTTGGAGTCACACTCAAAATGAATGTGGAAAACCACAATACAGGCTGATCCAACTTTGGTGTAATGTTCTTAAAACAAGTCAAAATGAGGCTCAGTAGTGTGTGTGGCCTCCACATGCCTGTATGACCTCCCTACAACGCCTGGGCATGCTCCTGATGAGGTGGCGGGTGGTCTCCTGAGGGATCTCCTCCCAGACCTGGACTAAAGCATCCGCCAACTCCTGGACAGTCTGTGGTGCAACGTGGCATTGGTGGATGGAGCGAGACTTGATGTCCCAGATATGCTCAATTGGATTCAGGTCTGGGGAATGGGCGGGCCAGTCCATAGCATCAATGCCTTCCTCTTGCAGGAACTGCTGACACACTCCAGCCACATGAGGTCTAGCATTGTCTTGCATTAGGAGGAACCCAGGGCCAACCGCACCAGCATATGGTCTCACAAGCTGTCTGAGGATCTCATCTCGGTACCTAATGGCAGTCAGGCTACCTTTGGCGAGCACATGGAGGGCTGTGCGGCCCCCCAAAGAAATGCCACCCCACACCATGACTGACCAACCGCCAAACCGGTCATGTTGGAGGATGTTGCAGGCAGCAGAACGTTCTCCACGGCGTCTCCAGACTCTGTCACATGTGCTCAGTGTGAACCTGCTTTCATCTGTGAAGAGCACAGGGCGCCAGTGGCAAATTTGCCAATCTTGGTGCTGCACGGTGTTGGGCTGTACGCACAACCCCCACCTGTGGACGTCGGGCCCTCATACCACCCTCATGGAGTCTGTTTCTGAGCGTTTGAGCAGACACATGCACATTTGTGGCCTGCTGGAGGTCATTTTGCAGGGCTCTGGCAGTGCTCCTCCTTGCACAAAGGCGGAGGTAGCGGTCCTGCTGCTGGGTTATTGCCCTCCTATGGCCTCCTCCACATCTCCTGATGTACTGGCCTGTCTCCTGGTAGCGCCTCCATGCTCTGGACACTACGCTGACAGATACAGCAAACCTTCTTGCCACAGCTCGCATTGATTTGCCATCATGGATGAGCTGCACTACCTGAGCCACTTGTGTGGGTCGTAGACTCCGTCTCATGCTACCACTAGAGTGAAAGCACCGCCAGCATTCAAAAGTGACCAAAACATCAGCCAGGAAGCATAGGAACTGAGATGTGGTCTTGTAGCTTGTAGCATCATACCAAATAAGACTCAAGGCTGTAATCGCTGCTGTCATGACGTGACTATCATTCATGTGATGACTGCTATTCATTGAATAATTACCTACTATGTTTAATTACTACTCTTTTAAATTAATCATGCAACAATTAACTTAACAGGAATTTGGGGCACCATGGGAAACGTTTCCAGGATTAACTCAAGAATATATCGATATCATACCAGTCATCAATCAATCATTTCCTCAAATCAGTCTCATTCTGAACATCGTTGACTTCATAAATCTGCACGAACCTTAACCTAATTGTTGATTCAGCAATATACAAACTGGCGAGCCAAAGGGAGAGTGTCTGCAAGGTATTTTCGTCCGGTCGTTAAGTTATAATACGTGGATAACCCCCCTCCTCTCATGTGGGAGAGAGGGGGCGTCTGCTTATCTGTCGGCCATGGGCCGAGCTGATCTGGTGCCTTTGATTCTCACCAACGAGAGAGAGTCATGACACTGCCAACGTTGCTTCAACAATGTACTGAGTAAAGGGTCTGAATACTTATGTACATGTTTTGCTCTGTGTGCATACTTTCCGAATGCACACTCCTTGCACAGTTTTCACATTTTGCTGCCTTAAAATTTAATCGAAAAAGGGATTCAATTATATTTTATTTCCTACTTATCTACACAACCTGCTCCATCCTTTCAAAGTGAAATAAACATTATAGAAAATGTTCTAAATTATTAAAAACATTATAAATGAAGATGTCTTGGTTGCGTATACAGTGGGGAGAACAAGTATTTGATACACTGCCGATTTTGCAGGGTTTCCTACTTACAAAGCATGTAGAGGTCTGTAATTTTTTTCTCATTGGTACACTTCAACTGTGAGAGACGGGATCTAAAACAAAAATCCAGAAAATCACATTGTATTATTTTTAAGTAATTACTTTGCATTAACCTCTCTGAACCACCCATACCGGATCCAGGATAATTGTCATCAGCAACGTTGAATAGCATAGCGCCACAGTCAAATAATATTACTAGAAAATATTCATATTCATGAAATCACAAGTGCAATATTTTACAAAACACTGCTTAGCCTTTTGTTAATCCACCTGTCGTCTCAGATTTTGAAATTATGATTTACAGTGAAAGCAATACAAGCGTAAGTTTGTGTAAGTTTATTGATCGCTCAACAAAACAGTACACTTAGCATCAGGTAACTTTTTGTTCGGTCACGAAAATCAGAAAAGCAATTAAATTAATAGTTTACCTTTGATGATCTTCGGATGTTTTCACTCACGAGACTCCCAGTTAGACAACAAATGTTCCTTTTGTTCCATGAAGATATATATATAAGATATATTTTTTTAAAGATTACCCCCTTTTTCTCCCCAATTTCATGGTATCCAATTGTTAGTAGCTACTATCTGGTCTCATCGCTACAACTCCCGTACGAAGGTTGAAAGTCATGCATCCTCCGATACACAACCCAACCAAGCTGTACAGCTTCTTAACACAGCGCCCATCCAACCCGGAAGCCAGACGCACCAATGTGTCGGAGGAAACACCGTGCACCTGGCAACCTTGGTTAGCGTGCACTGCGCCCGGCCTGCCACAGGAGTCGCTGGTGTGTGATGAGACAAGGATATCCCTACCGGCCAAACCCTCCCTAACCCGGATGACGCTATGCCAATTGTGCGTCGCTCCACGGACCTCCTGGTCGTGGCCGGTTATGACAGAGCCTGGGCGCGAACCCAGAGTCTCTGGTGGCACAGCTGGCGCTGCAGTAAAAAAATTAAGATATTTTTTATATCCAAATACCTCCGTTAGTTTGGTGTGTTATGCCCAGGAATCCACCGGAAAGAGCGGTCACGACAACGCTACACTGTTGATAATTATAACAATTGAAATGCTAATCCTTTGCACATGAACCTAATGCGGCTGTATTGTCTCTCTTTATACTCACAGACATCATTCAAACAGTTTTAGAAACTGCAGAGTGTTTTCTATCCAAATCTACTAATAATATGCATATCCTAGCATCTGGGCTTGAGTAGCAGGCAGTTTACTCTGGGCACGCTTTTCATCCGGAAGTGAAAATACTGAAAATGCTGCCCTCTACCGCAAAGAAGTTAAGCCATTTTGCCACAACTTGGGAAGTATGCTTGGGGTCATTGTCCATTTGGAAGACCCATTTGCGACCAAGCTTTAACTTCCTGTCTTGAGATGTTGCTTCAATATATCCACATCATTTTCCATCCTCATGATGCCATCTATTTTGTGAAGTGCACCACTCCCTCCTGCAGCAAAGCACCCCCACAACATGATTCTGCCACTCTCGAGCTTCATGGTTGGGATGGTGTTCTTCGGCTTGCAAGCCTCACCCTTTTCCCTCCAAACATAACGATGGTCATTATGGCCAAACAGTTCTATTTTTGTTTCATCAGACCAAAAGTACAATCTTTGTCCCCATGTGCAGTTGCAAACCGTATTCTGTTTTTTTTATGGCGGTTTTGGAGCAGTGGCTTCTTCCTTGCTGAGCGGCCTTTCAGGTTATGTCAATATTGGACTTGTTTTACTGTGGATATAGATACTTTTGTACCTGTTTCCTCCAGCATCTTCACAAGGTCCTTTGCTGTTGTTCTGGGATTGATTTGCACTTTTTGCACCAAAGCATGTTCATCTCTAGGAGACAGAATGCCTCTCCTACCTGAGGGGTATGATGGCTGTGTGGTCCCATGGTGTTTATACTTGCGTACTATTGTTTGTACAGATGAACGTGGTACCTTCAGGCATTTGGAAATTGCTCCCAAGGATGAACAAGACTGAGGTCTTGGCTGATTTCTTTTGATTTTCCCATGATGTCAAACAAAGAGGCACGGGTACACCTTCAAATGACTCAAATGATGTGAATTAGCCTATCAGAAGCTTCTAAAGGCATAACATCATTTTCTGGAATTTTCAAGCCATTTAAAGGCACAGTCAACTCAGTGTATGTAAACTTCTGGCCCACTGGTATTGTGATACAATGAATTATATGTGAAATAATCTTTCTGTAAACAATCATTGGAAGAATTACTTGTGTCATGCACAAAGTAGATGTCCTAACCGACTTGCCAAAAACCATAGTTTGAGAAATTTGTAGTGGTTGAAAATCTAGTTTTAATGACTCCAACCTAAGTGTTTGTAAACTTCCGACTTCAACTGTATATCAAACAAACCAACCATTGAAAATTGTTAAAAGTAGTCCTTGTGGATAGAGTTTGTTTCACTTGGACATCATTGGTTTTTGTTTGACATAAGATTTTTTCTCTTTAAAATGTATCGTCAGCATCACTCTGTTATCGTGGACTTGCCTTACAGCTATGCTCAGTCCCACATCTTGTTAGCACTTATTTGGCTAAATTATTAACCATATTTTCCTCTTTTGATACAGCCACAGCAGTCTTAAAATGGACTGTTACCTTGAATGCAACACTAAGATGTGAAAAAATGTAAACTCCAACTCCAGTTCTTCTCAGGAGACAGGTCAGTGTGTGTAGAGAGAACACATTTGACCAGGTGGAGTCAGGCGTCTTCTTCATCGCCCTGGACCACTACACCAACGAGGCAGAGGACCTCAAGTTTGGACCAGTGAGTCACGACCTAGTGGACCTAGTGGATTACTGGGCTAAACACGTGAACAAAAAGGAGGTATTTGGACATAAATTATGGACTTTATCGAACAAAACAAACATTTACTGTGGAACTGGGATTTCTGGGAGTGCAACTTATTGTGGGAAGCTTGTGGAAGGCTACCTGAAACATTTGACCCAAGTTAAACAATTTAAAGGCAATGCTACCAAATACTAATTGAGTGTATGTAAGCTTCTGACCCACTTGGAATGTGATGAAAGAAATAAATCACTCTCTCTACTATTATTCTGACATTTTACATTCTTAAAATAAAGTGGTGATCCTAACTGACCTAAGACCGGGAATTTTTACTAGGATTAAATGTCAGGAATTGGGAAAAACTGAGTTTATGTATTTGGCTAAGGTGTATGTAAACTTCCGACTTCAACTGTATATTTGTAAGTGAAAAATCTGAGTCTCAGTATTTCATGCAATGTTTCATCTTGCATGCGCACCATCTCGTGCCATGGTGGTGGTGCGGTGAAGTATGGGCAGACATAAGCTATGGACAACAAACACAATTGCATTTTATCAATGGCAATTTGAATGCACAGAGGTACCATGACGAGATCCTGTGGCCCACTGTCATGCAATTCATCCGCCGCCATCACCTCATTTTTCAAAATGATAATGCACGGCCCCATGACGCAAGGATCTGTACACAATTCCTGGAAGCTGAAAATATCTCAGTTCTTCCATCTCCAGTCTGTTGTCCCCATATGCTTCAAGATGGCTACCATTGTTCCTGTACCCAAGAAATCAATGTTAACTGAACTAAATGACTAGCACCCACTTCTGTCATCATAAAGTGCTTTGAGAGGCTAGTCAGGGATCATATCACCGCCACCTTACCAGCCACCCAGACCCACTTAATTTTGCATACCGACCCAACAGGTCCACAGATGACGCAATCGCCATTGCACTGCACACTGCCCTATGCCATCTGTACAAAAATAATACCTATGTAAGAATGCTGTTCATTGACTACAGCTCAGCATTCAGCACCATAGTACCCTCCAAGCTCATCATCAAGCTGGAGGCCCTGGGTCTCAACCCCTCCCTGTGCAACTTGGTCCTGGACTTTTTGACGGACCGCTCCCAGGTCGTGAAGGTAGGAAACAACATCTCCACTTCGCTGACCCTCAACGCTGGGGCTGTGGAAAGTTAAGTTCCTGGGTGTACACATCACAGACAAACTGAAATAGTCCACCCACACAGACCGTGTGGTGAAGAAGGCGCACCAGCGCCTCTTCCACCTCAGGAGGCTGAATAAATTTGGCTTATCACCCAAAACCCTGACAAACTTTTACAGATGCACATTCGAGAGGATCGTGTCAGGCTGTATCCTGGTACGGCAACTACACCACCCTCAACCGCAAGGCTCTCCAGAGGGTGGTACGGTCTGCACAACGCATCACCGGGGGCAAACTACCTGCCCTCCATGACACCTACAGCAGCCAATGTCATAGGAAGGCCAAAAAGATCATCAAGGACAACAACCACTCGAGCCACTGCCTGTTCACACAGCTATCATCCAGAAGGCAAGGTCAGTACATTTACATTTAAGTCATTTAGCAGACGCTCTTATCCAGAGCGACTTACAAATTGGTGCATTCACCTTATGACATCCAGTGGAACAGCCACTTTACAATAGTGCATCTAAATCTTTTAAGAGGGGGGGGGGGGTGAGAAGGATTACTTTATCCTATCCTAGGTATTCCTTAAAGAGGTGGGGTTTCAGGTGTCTCCGGAAGGTGGTGATTGACTCCGCTGTCCTGGCGTCATGTGGGAGTTTGTTCCACCATTGGGGGGCCAGAGCAGCGAACAGTTTTGACTGGGCTGAGCAGGAACTGTACTTCCTCAGTGGTAGGGAGGCGTGCAGGCCAGAGGTGGATGAACGCAGTGCCCTTGTTTGGGTGTAGGGCCTGATCAGAGCCTGGAGGTACTGAGGTGCCGTTCCCCTCACAGCTCCGTAGGCAAGCACCATGGTCTTGTAGCGGATGCGAGCTTCAACTGGAAGCCAGTGGAGAGAGCGGAGGAGGCGGGGTGACGTGAGAGAACTTGGGAAGGTTGAACACCAGACGGGCTGCGGCGTTCTGGATGAGTTGTAGGGGTTTAATGGCACAGGCAGGGAGCCCAGCCAACAGCGAGTTGCAGTAATCCAGACGGGGAGATGACAAGTGCCTGGATTAGGACCTGCGCCGCTTCCTGTGTGAGGCAGGGTCATACTCTGCGGATGTTGTAGAGCATGAACCTACAGGAACGGGCCACCGCCTTGATGTTAGTTGAGAACGACAGGGTGTTGTCCAGGATCACGCCAAGGTTCTTAGCGCTCTGGGAGGAGGACACAATGGAGTTGTTAACCGTGATGGCGAGATCATGGAACGGGCAGTCCTTCCCGGAGGAAGAGCAGCTCCGTCTTGCCGAGGTTCAGCTTGAGGTGGTGATCCGTCATCCACACTGATATGTCTGCCAGACATGCAGAGATGCGATTCGCCACCTGGTCATCAGAAGGGCGAAAGGAGAAGATTAATTGTGTGTCGTCTGCATAGCAATGATAGGAGAGACCATGTGAGGTTATGACAGAGCCAAGTGACTTGGTGTATAGCGAGAATAGGAGAGGGCCTAGAACAGAGCCCTGTGGGACACCAGTGGTGAGAGCGCGTGGTGAGGAGACAGATTCTCGCCACGCCACCTGGTAGGAGCGACCTGTCAGGTAGGACGCAATCCAAGCGTGGGCCGCGCAGGAGATGCCCAACTCGGAGAGGGTGGAGAGGAGGGTCTGATGGTTCACAGTATCGAAGGCAGCCGATAGGTCTAGAAGGATGAGAGCAGAGGGAGAGAGTTAGCTTTAGCAGTGCGGAGCGCCTCCGTGATACAGAGAAGAGCAGTCTCAGTTGAATGACTAGTCTTGAAACCTGACTGATTTGGATCAAGAAGGTCATTCTGAGAGAGATAGCGGGAGAGCTGGCCAAGGACGGCACGTTCAAGAGTTTTGGAGAGAAAAGAAAGAAGGGATACTGGTCTGTAGTTGATGACATCGGAGGGATCGAGTGTAGGTTTTTTCAGAAGGGGTGCAACTCTCGCTCTCTTGAAGACGGAAGGGACGTAGCCAGCGGTCAGGGATGAGTTGATGAGCGAGGTGAGGTAAGGGAGAAGGTCTCCGGAAATGGTCTGGAGAAGAGAGGAAGGGATAGGGTCAAGCGGGCAGGTTGTTGGGTGGCCGGCCGTCACAAGACGCAAGATTTCATCTGGAGAGAGAGGGGAGAAAGAGGTCAGAGCACAGGGTAGGGCAGTGTGAGCAGAACCAGCGGTGTCGTTTGACTTAGCAAACGAGGATCGGATGTCGTCGACCTTCTTTTCAAAATGGTTGACGAAGTCATCTGCAGAGAGGGAGGAGGGGGGGAGGGGGAGGAGGATTCAGTAGGGAGGAGAAGGTGGCAAAGAGCTTCCTAGGGTTAGAGGCAGATGCTTGGAATTTAGAGTGTTAGAAAGTGGCTTTAGCAGCAGAGACAGAGGAGGAAAATGTAGAGAGGAGGGAGTGACATGATGCCAGGGGAGGCGAGTTTTCCTCCATTTCCGCTCGGCTGCCCGGAGCCCTGTTCTGTGAGCACGCAATGAGTCGTCGAGCCACGGAGCGGGAGGGGAGGACCGAGCCGGCCTGGAGGATAGGGGACATAGAGAGTCAAAGGATGCAGAAAGGGAGGAGAGGAGGGTTGAGGAGGCAGAATCAGGAGATAGGTTGGAGAAGGTTTGAGCAGAGGGAAGAGATTATAGGATGGAAGAGGAGAGAGTAGCGGGGGAGAGAGAGCGAAGGTTGGGACGGCGCGATACCATCCAGTAGGGGCAGTGTGGGAAGTGTTGGATGAGAGCGAGAGGGAAAAAGGATACAAGGTAGTGGTCGGAGACTTGGAGGGAGTTGCAATGAGGTTAGTGGAAGAACAGCATCTAGTAAAGATGAGGTCGGGCGTATTGCCTGCCTTGTGAGTAGGGGGTGAGAGGGTGAGGTCAAAGAGGAGAGGAGTGGAAAGAAGGAGGCAGAGAGGAATGAGTCAAAGGTAGACGTGGGGAGGTTAAAATCGCCCAGAACTGTGAGAGGTGAGCCGTCCTCAGGAAAGGAGCTTATCAAGGCATCAAGCTCATTGATGAACTCTCCGAGGGGACCTGGAGGGCGATAAATGATAAGGATGTTAAGCTTGAAAGGGCTGGTAACTGTGACAGCATGAAATTCAAAGGAGGCGATAGACAGATAGGTAAGGGGAGAAAGAGAGAATGACCACTTGGGAGAGATGAGGATCCCGGTGCCACCACCCCGCTGACCAGAAGCTCTCGGGGTGTGCGAGAACACGTGGGCGGACGAAGAGAGAGCAGTAGGAGTAGCAGTGTTATCTGTGGTGATCCATGTTTCCGTCAGTGCCAAGAACAGTACAGGTGCATCAAAGCTGGGACCGAGAAATTGAGAAACAGCTTCTATCTCAAGGCCATCAGACTGCTAAACAGCAATCACTAACTCAGAGGCTGCTGCCTACATTGCGACCCAATCACTAGACACTTTAATAAATGGATCGCTAGTCACTTTAAACAATGCCATTTTAAATAGTGGTACTTTAATAATGTTTGTGTATCTTACATTATTCATATCACATGTATATACTGTATTTTATACCACCTACTGCCCCTTGCCTATGCCACTCGGCCATTGCTCATCCATATACTTATATGTACATATTCTCATTCACCCCTTTAGATTTGTGTGTATTAGGTAGTTGTTGGGAATTGTTAGATTATTTGTTAGATAATACTGCACTGTTGGAACTAGAAGCACAAGCATTTCGCTACACTCGCATTAACATCTGCTAACCATGTGTATGTGACCAATACAATTTTATTTGCATACTTCTCTAAACTTTGACCTACCAGCACCATCACCCACTATCCCCAAGGCATCTCAACTTACCCTGTTCCAATGCTCAACTTACCCCGTACCCAGGGTAAGTTGTGCCAAGTGACTACTCTTTTTCTGGAAAGGCTATGTTTTCAAAACTGTTATGTTTACATGAATTCTGGTTATTTCCAAGGGTACAAAACATTTTGAAATATATGTAGATATCTTTGTTAGGAATAATATAGTATTTCCCTTGATGTAGTGATGCTGAATGTAAAGACTTGCTCAACTTACCCCACTCCCTTACTATTGACACCTAAAGTACAAAGTTATCTAATGAATTCTGTTTTTGTTTGTTATAGTATGCTGTTTGTTAAAATTAATCCCTGTATGTGATGTTTTAGAATCTGTGTTCATCAATAGCTGGCAACTGTTCCACACTGCTTCGCCTGCCCAGATATTTTGCAATAATTAACTATGATGATAATAATGAGATCATCATGCAAATTTGAATTTCCAAACACAGCTCAAATCATTGGGATAAGTTGAGGCGTTTTTTACATTCAGTATCAATCCGTCAAGGTAAATATAGTATTCTATCTAACAAAGATATCACTATACTTTTCAGGATGTTGTATATCCTTGGAAATAATCATAATCCATGTAAATATTACAGTTTTGAAAATATAGCTTG
>NW_026288129.1:0-7468 GCF_023373465.1 Oncorhynchus keta
CAGGTGAAGGAGAGGAGACACAGCAACATACCAGGTGAAGGAGAGGTGAGACAGCAACATACCAGGTGAAGGAGAGGAGACACAGCAACATACCAGGTGAAGGAGAGGAGACACAGCAACATACCAGGTGAAGGAGAGGAGACACAGCAACATACCAGGTGAAGGAGAGGTGAGACAGCAACATACCAGGTGAAGGAGAGGTGAGACAGCAACATACCAGGTGAAGGAGAGGTGAGACAGCAACATACCAGGTGAAGGAGAGGTGAGACAGCAACATACCAGGTGAAGGAGAGGTGAGACAGCAACATACCAGGTGAAGGAGAGGTAGACACAGCAACATACCAGGTGAGAGACACAGGTACCAGGTGAAGGAGAGGTGACACAGCAACATACCAGGTGAAGGAGGAGACACAGCAACACACCAGGTGAAGGAGAGGAGACACAGCAACACACCAGGTGAAGGAGAGGAGACAGCAACACACCAGGTGAGGGAAACACAGAGGTGAGACAGACACAAACACACCAGGTGAAGGGAGGGAGACACAGGGTGAGACAACAACATACCAGGTGAAGGAGAGGTGAGACAGCACAACCAGGTACCAGGTGAAGGAGAGGTGAGACAGCAACATACCAGGTGAAGGAGAGGTGAGACAGCAACATACCAGGTGAAGGAGAGGTGAGACAGCAACATACCAGGTGAAGGAGAGGTGAGACAGCAACATACCAGGTGAAGGAGAGGTGAGACAGCAACATACCAGGTGAAGGAGGTGAGACAGCAACATACCAGGTGACGAGGAGACACAGCAACACAGGTGAGACACAGCAACACACCAGGTGAAGGAGAGGTGAGACAGCAACATACCAGGTGAAGGAGAGGTGAGACAGCAACATACCAGGTGAAGGAGAGGTGAGACAGCAACATACCAGGTGAAGGAGAGGTGAGACAGCAACATACCAGGTGAAGGAGAGGAGACACAGCAACACACCAGGTGAAGGAGGTGGGACAGCAACACACCAGGTGAAGGAGAGGAGACACAGCAACACACCAGGTGAAGGAGAGGTGAGACAGACACCAGGTGAAGGAGAGGTGAGACAGCAACACACCAGGTGAGGAGAGGAGACACAGCAACACACCAGGTGAAGGAAGGGAGACACAGCAACACACCAGGTGAGAGACAGCAACATACCAGGTGGAGAGGAGACAGCAACACACCAGGTGAAGGAGAGGTGAGACAGCAACACACCAGGTGAAGGAGAGGAGACACAGCAACACACCAGGTGAAGGGAGGAGACACAGCAACACACCAGGTGAAGGAGAGGAGCACAGCAACACACCAGGTGAAGAGAGGAGACACAGCAAACACCAGGTGAAGGAGAGGAGACACAGCAACACACCAGGTGAAGGAGAGGAGACAGCAACATACCAGGTGAAGGAGAGGAGACACAGCAACACCAGGTGAAGGAGAGAGGAGACACAGCAACACACCAGGTGAAGGAGGAGGAGACACAGCAACACCAGGTGAAGAGAGGAGACACAGCACACAGCAACATACCAGGTGAAGGAGACACAGCAACACACCAGGTGAAGGAGAGGTGAGACAGCAACACACCAGGTGAAGGAGAGGAGACACAGCAACACACCAGGTGAAGGAGAGGAGACACAGCAACACACCAGGTGAAGGAGAGGAGACACAGCAACACACCAGGTGAAGGAGAGGAGACACAGCAACACACCAGGTGAAGGAGAGGAGACACAGCAACACACCAGGTGAAGGAGAGGAGACACAGCAACATACCAGGTGAAGGAGAGGAGACACAGCAACACACCAGGTGAAGGAGAGGAGACACAGCAACACACCAGGTGAAGGAGAGGAGACACAGCAACATACCAGGTGAAGGAGAGGAGACACAGCAACATACCAGGTGAAGGAGAGGAGACACCAGGTGAACGATAAGAGGTAAAACATATGGAACCAGAAGTAGTAATAAGCAAAGTCAATCCAAAGATTTTAGATTCAGGAAATACACCACAAGACTGGGAGCTCTACTGGAAAAGGTAGAAAACACTAGTTTGGTGTTTTAAATCTTGGCTGGGTAAACTGGTGCAGAATCAGATGACTTCCTCTGTAGGATTGAAATGTTCCTGATCATGTGTCAGTTGAACCCATGTTTGAGAGGAGAGAACGAGTCAATCCCGGCAGTAGGAAGGCATTAGCACAACATGTAAGGGAATACCCCCTGTATTGGACAAAAATGAATCGCATGTCATTGGCATGGATAAACCATATACACATTGTGGCCTACCCAGTCGCGTTGATTCATCAAAGTGTATTGCAAATGCCATATGGTAATTGCCAGTTGTAACACTTTAAAAAAATTCAACAGGGGGCAAATGCGCTCCAACAAGGGGTTTTTCATAGGATATGTAACCCAAATTAATGTCCAAAAGTAAAATTTTGAAAAAATGAACTTTTTTCAAAAACTTATCACCCTTAAAAAGTGCTTGGACCGCTTTTTTCCTCAAATTCTTTCATTTTTTTATTAATTACACATGTGTAAGAACTGTATGAATATACTTTGTCCAATTTTATTATCATAATTTTATTTTTATATAAAGCATAAGGAATATGTTTTGTCCAATCAATATGATTTCATAAAGTCAGCCAAATGTCAAAATTTTGTAAAAACTTCACACACCCATAAAAAGTGTTGAATCGTTTAAATTCTTTCTCGATTTTTTGTCAATTACATATGTGAACTGTATGAATATACTTTGTCCAATTTTATTATCAATTTTTTTATATGCGCATAAGGAATATGTTTTGTCCAATTCCAATATGATTTCATGGAAGTCAAAAGTCAAAAGTCAAAAATGTCAAAATTTTGTAAAAACTTCACACACCCTTAAAAAGTGCTTTCTGGACCGTTTTTTGAAATTCTTTCAATTTTTTGTCAATTACACATGTGTAAGAACTGTATGAATATACTTTTGTCCAATTTTATTATCATATTTTTTTATATATTTTTTTAAATTGTGCATAAGGATTTTTTTTTGTGGGCCAAATGACGTAAGAAATTTGAGATGCTCAAAATCCTGCAGAAATGCAAAATTGACTGGCCTGATGAACTCGGGATGGCCGGGCAGTGATAGTTGTTCCTTTCCATCACTCGTTGTGTTGACTTCATCATGTCCATGTTTTTCACTATATAATCATAAAGTGCACGTGCAAATGTTTTGCATTTACCATATGAAATTTGACCTTGCTCAAAATGCAAATTGACTGGTCTGATGAACACAGGATGGCCGAGCAGCATAGTTGTACATTTCCATCACTCGTTGTGTTGATTTCATCATCTCCGTTAGTGATGTTTTTACTATAGAATCATATTGCAAATGCACGTGCATTGTTGTGCAACTGGTAACCCAAAAATAAAAATAGTGGTTGTAAATGCATTTACCGGTCATTCTGATATTAATGCTCCATTGGCCGGGCAGTGATAGTGTACATTTCCATCACTCGTTGTGTTGATTTCATCATGTCCATTAGGTGATGTTTTACACTATAGAATCATATTGCAAGTGTGCGCGCATTTGCAATATGTTTCAATGTGCATTTACCATATGAAATTTGACATGCTCAAAAATGCAAAATTGACTGGTCTGATGGACACAGGATGGCCGAGCAGTGATAGTTGTACATTTCCATCACTCGTTGTGTTGATTTCATCATGTCCATTAGGTGATGTTTTTTCACTATAGAATCATATTGCAAGTGCACGCGCATTTGCAAATATGTTTCAATGTGCATTTACCTATATGAAATTTGACATGCTCAAAAATGCAAAATTGACTGGTCTGATGAACACAGGATGGCTGAGCAGTGATAGTTGTACATTTCCATCACCTGCTGTGTTGATTTCATCATGTCCATTTGTTTATGTTTTCTCACTTTTGCAAAGTCACTGTGCATTTGCAATATGGTTCAATGGGCAGGTACCATCACGAATTTGTCATGCTATAAAAATCCTGCAGGAATGTGAAATTGACTGGTCTGATGAACACAGGATGGCCGAGCAGTGATAGTTGTACATTCCATCACTTGCTGTGCTGATTTCATCATGTCCATTAGGTGATGTTTTTTCATCATAGAATCATATTGCAAATGCACGTGCATTGTTGTGCAACTGGTAACCCAAAAATTAAAATATGGTTGTAAATGCATTTACCGGGACTCCTGTATCCATGCCCGCTATGGGAGTACCCTACGGCCCTCTATCTATGGGGGCAGTCCTGGAGTGCTTTTATGGACTGTTTAAAATATTCTGATGGATACGCATGTTGTGCAACTGGTGATTGAAAATAGGCACCTGGTAACCCAAAAATGAAAATATGGTTGTGAATGCATTTACCGGTCATTCTGATATTAATGCCCGCTTATGGGAACACAGGATGGCCGAGCAGTGATAGTTGTACATTTCCATCACTCGATTGTGTTGATTTCATCATGTCCATTAGGTGATGTTTTTTTACACTATAGAATCATATTGCAAGTGCTACGCGCATTTGCAATATGTTTCAATGTGCATTTACCATATGAAATTTGAAATGCTCAAAAATGCAAAATTGACTGGTCTGATGGACACAGGATGGCCGAGCAGTGATAGTTGTACATTTCCATCACTAAGTTGTGTTGATTTCATCATGTCCATTAGGTGATGTTTTACACTATAGAATCATATTGCAAGTGCGCGCATTTGCAATATGTTTAACGTGCATTTACCATATGAAATTTGAAATGCTCAAAAATGCAAAATTGACTGGTCTGATGGACACAGGATGGCCGAGCAGTGATAGTTGTACATTTCCATCACTCGTTGTGTTGATTTCATCATGTCCATTAGGTGATGTTTTCACTATAGAATCATATTGCAAAATGCACGTGCATTGTTGTGCAACTGGTAAGCAAAAAATAAAAATATGGTTGTAAATGCATTTACCGGTCATTCTGATATTAATGCCGCTATGGGAACACAGGATGGCCGGGCAGTGATAGTTGTACATTTCCATCACTCGTTGTGTTGATTTCATCATGTCCATTAGGTGATGTTTTTACACTATAGAATCATATTGCAAGTGCGCGCGCATTTGCAATATGTTTCAATGTGCATTTACCATATGAAATTTGAAATGCTCAAAAATGCAAAATTGACTGGTCTGATGGACACAGGATGGCCGGGCAGTGATAGTTGTACATTTCCATCACTCGTTGTGTGATTTCACATCATGTCCATTAGGTGATGTTTTTTTACACTATAGAATCATATTGCAAGTGCGCGCATTTGCAATATGTTTCAATGTGCATTTACCATATGAAATTTGACATGCTCAAAAATGCAAAATTGACTCATCTGATGGACACAGGATGGCCGAGCAGTGATAGTTGTACATTTCCATCACTCGTTGTGTTGATTTCATCATGTCCATTAGGTGATGTTTTTCACTATAGAATCATATTGCAAGTGCGCGGCGCATTTGCAATATGTTTCAATGTGCATTTACCATATGAAATTTGACATGCTCAAAATGCAAAATTGACTGGTCTGATGAACACAGGATGGCTGAGCAGTGATAGTTGTACATTTCCATCACCTGTTGTGTTGATTTCATCATGTCCATTTGTTTATGTTTTCTCACTTTTGCAAAGTCACTGTGCATTGCAATATGGTTCAATGGGCAGGTACCATCACGAATTTGTCATGCTATAAAAATCCTGCAGGAATGTGAAATGACTGGTCTGATGAACACAGGATGGCCGAAAGCAGTGATAGTTGTACATTTCCATCACTTGTTGTGTTGATTTCATCATGTCCATTTAGGTGATGTTTTTTCACTATAGAATCATATTGCAAATGCACGCATTGTTGTGCAACTGGTAACCCAAAAATTAAAATATGGTTGTAAATGCATTTACCGGTCATTCTGATATTAATGCTCGCTATGGGAACACAGGATGGCGGGCAGTGATAGTTGTACATTTCCATCACTCGTTGTGTTGATTTCATCATGTCCATTAGGTGATGTTTTTACACTATAGATCATATTGCAGTGCGCGCATTTGCAATATGTTTCAATGTGCATTACCATATGAAATTTGACATGCTCAAAAAATGCAAAATTGACTGGTATGATGGACACAGGATGGCCGAGCAGTGATAGTTGTACATTTCCATCACTCGTTGTGTTGATTTCATCATGTCCATTAGGTGATGTTTTTACACTATAGAATCATATTGCAAAGTGCGCGCGCATTTTGCAATATGTTTCAATGTGCATTTACCATATGAAATTTGACATGCTCAAAATGCAAAATTGACTGGTCTGATGGACACAGGATGGCTGGCCGAGCAGTGATAGTTGTACATTTCCATCACTCGTTGTGTTGATTTCATCATGTCCATTAGGTGATGTTTTTACACTATAGAATCATATTGCAAGTGCGCGCGCATTTGCAATATGTTTCAATGTGCATTTACCATATGAAATTTGACATGCTCAAAAATGCAAAATTGACTGGTCTGATGGACACAGGATGGCCGAGCAGTGATAGTTTGTACATTTCCATCACTCGTTGTGTTGATTTCATCATGTCCATTAGGTGATGTTTTACACTATAGAATCATATTGCAAGTGCGCGCGCATTTGCAATATGTTTCATCTGCATTACCATATGAAATTTGACATGCTCAAAATGCAAAATTGACTGGTCTGATGAACACAGGATGGCTGAGCAGTGATAGTTGTACATTTCCATCACTCGTTGTGTTGATTTCATCATGTCCATTTGTTTTATGTTTTCTCACTTTTGCAAAGTCACTGTGCATTTGCAATATGGTTCAATGGGCAGGTACCATCACGAATTTGTCATGCTATAAAATCCTGCAGGAATGTGAAATTGACTGGCCCGATGAACTCGGGATAGCTGGAGCAGTGATTCTGGTTCATCTCCATGGCTCAGGTTAGGGTTGATTTCAGAATGTCACTTTTTGGTGATGGTCCCTCTCCCGTTTAAACATATTGCTAATGTACAAAAGTCAACTAGAAGTCAATGTCCACCAGTCAATTAGATGTCATTTGACACCAAACTGATACCAATTGACACCAAAACCCACTTTTTCCAACTCATTTAGAAGCCAACTATCATATATGTCAGAGCAGGCCCATAATTCAGCGCCTTTAGTTTTAAAACATAATAAAAACGTAAAAACATAGTTACGTTCTAGCTGCGGAGTCCAGGTCAGACATTATGTGAGAAGCCTATGTGAGGCGACCCAATCCCGAGTTTCGGCTCGATAGGTCCTTCGGTGCCAGTAAAACCCTAATTGGTGCTGAAAATCCACTTTTTCCCATGCCTTGCTATGGGGTCCCTTGAATGAGCTATCGGACCGAAACGTTGGGGTCCGTCTCTAT